>NC_056582.1:8132410-8133283 GCF_018340385.1 Cyprinus carpio | reverse complement strand
CCAGGAAAGGGTTAAACCCCCGTCACCTCTTACAATACATACACAAATCCTTACGAGAAATGTATACTCGCGCAACGGTTATTAAGTGGTTTTCAGATAAAACAAGACACCACAAATGTTGACAACTGAATGCAAAATGCTGCATTTATTATTAGGTTTTAGGATATTTAATGATCTGAAATGCATCTTGTGCAAAGTAAATTCTACTTTGATAAGCGGAAATCCACAACGCCTTTTTTTTTTACTGTATCAAGTACTTTTAACATCAAAATACTCCCCCATATAAGCTGGTATTTTAATGTTCAGATAGCTTCTGGCTTGCATTGCAAAAAACCTGCAAACTTTGCTCTAATTGGATCTGTTGCGTTCCAGGAGATCTGTGCAGAACAAGTGATGGGCAGTTGTTGTGACGGAGCATCTCGTCTCTGCCAGTAAACTGAACGAAGCCTTTCCTAAGCTTTTATGTACCCTCTAAATTGGTTTTAAACAGTCAAGTATGTTTTTTAACAATAATTTATACTTTTAACAAAAAAAGAAAAACAGTATTTCTACGTAGATGGCTATATCATGCAAAACTATTAATTAACACAATACATTGTATACTTGCACTTTAGAAAAGTTTAGTTTAACAACAAGTAATCTAAGTAACACGCCTAATATAGTTATCGCGATATAATATCTTATTTTCTATTTATTATATTAAATAAGTTAATAAAGCACTTGGATGTGGATAAAAAAGAAGACGCAGGACTGATCCTCAAACCATGTATCATAACTATGAAATACTAACATTCAGAGCAATTTTACAAAAATGAAAGGACAGACTGCATAAACTCAGCATATGCCTGCCATCTGGTATTTTAGTAATCACAA